>NW_027248380.1:0-22500 GCF_041260155.1 Ptychodera flava | reverse complement strand
AAGCAATAACATCATGGTTTATGTAGCAATGACATCTTTGATAATGTAGCAATGACGTCATGATGTATACAATGACATCGCAACGTAGGTAGCAATGATGTCATAATGATTTATGTAGCAATGAGGTCGTGAGGTAACAGTACCTATAATCTTTATGACACTGATATGGATTTGTGGTCTGAGGTTGTGCCGCAGGAGGGACTGAGCATGTCAGGGCCTCTACGCTGTGTGACAGAGGTCTGCAAACCTTGTATTGGGTACCATAAAGGTTTCATCATATACCTTAAATATGTAGTAAATATAATTTTAGGCAATATTTTAGAGATATGTGTGTGCAATATCAAAGAGCAGGGAACTCTCAGTCACTTGTTGGCAATGCAGTATAGCCTTCTCCTGCCGTGATTTTATGCTTAAAGGACCAGTAGCTGTACACAACTTTTGATGATGTCATGACATTTGCCAGTAGCTGTACACAACTTTTGATGATGTCATGACATTTGATGAGAAGCTGCCGCATCCTGGTTTGATTTGGGATTCTGCTTCCACTCACTAATATGGGAGAAATAAAAACCCGAAGAATAAACATAACAATGTAAGCTAGGGTGAAGCTTTTCAAAATACTTGTAGGTATTTGTCCGGTGTTGTTCAAACAATAATGTGAAGTCACAGGTTTCTTGTAATTCTGGTGCAGCATCTTTTACAAAATTGTAATGTTTTTTAACATGGTATAACTCTTTGCATATTGTAGTCAGGTTTCCTTGGTATACGGTTGAGTTCAAGAGTCGTAATGTGGGACTTGTTGCAGCAGAACTTCTCATTAATGTTCAGTAAAGGTGTAAAAATTTGTCTTCACTTTCTCCACAAATTAAAAGGATATGTTTTGCTGTAGAGGAATTTTCTAAACAGATCTGTAGATTTGAAATCTAATCATTCAATCATCATGTTTGCAACATTCTGTACGTATATTGTTGCATGTTTACAAAAGACCGGAAGCTTTCAGCAAATACTGACATGTTGTATTTGATGTGGAGTACCCCAACCTCACAGAGGTGGACATTGTCGACAACAGATTAAAGATTTACATGGTTGTCGAGCATAAACATCTACTGTATATGATCACCTCTGGACTATACGAAGCAGTGCTGTTCATAAGTACAGTATTTCTCCATAATCCCAGCAGGCAAAGATTCTGTTTCCGACCGATTTCACCGGCTGCTAGCTTCTAACGAAAATGATGAGGTTGACCTCTATACTTGGAAATGGGGTTTGAGGGTGTGAAATTTGTAGAGAAAGCTTTTCTAAATTTTAACGATAACTCATAACTACAGATACTATAAATTACCCTAGCTTACCTTTATGTTCCCTACTCCCCAAATTGATGAAATAAATTGAAATGATAATGAAATCACTTTGTTCCAGGAATGGAAAAATGATGACACAGCCCCTGATGTCGTCCATGTGTCTACGTTGATGACATGGATAGAAGTGTGTAAAGACGCCACCAATGGGAGACTGACCAGATGTGTGTTGGATGATTTGCTGCTTTCACTCATACGGTCAGCTTCTCACGAAACTCAGTGTCCAATAAGAGTCAGGTTGGTCATTCTCACTTTAAATTCCCGATAGTTATATCTGTTTTGCATTTTACGAATCAAACCGTAGGTCTTGAATTTCTGTTTTGTATGCAATAATATACCCCCTCCTGGTACCAAAAGGACAAATGCAAACTTTGCTTGACATAATATACGAGGTGAAGCTGAATACATTATGGAGTTCAAAGTTCGCATGCGTCCATTATGGGCTGGGAGGGGGTACATTTGATATTGCTATAATTATCGTATAGTTTGGCAATGTCAGTGTATTTGTAGAAAACATCTTGGGCCATGATACTGGATAGGTGATATATTATCAGTAATCTTCTAGGGAGATGACATCACAAATTAACTTGTATTAACAAAGCTATAATATATTGTCTTTGAAAATGTCACTGTTTAATCCTTTGGTAGTAGATTTAATTTGTTACATTCAAGCTCTGCACGCAGATTACGGTGGGCCATATTCAAGTTGCAACTTGTACATTACCTAGTTGTTAAAATCTAAGTTGTGCATTAATTGCCAATGTTTGAACAATGTTCTGTGGTCACACTTTGCATTAGGGACGACTGCATTACTTGCATGGTACCTGAAACCCGAGTCCTTGCCTTAACCGAAACTTGTTTCGCTAGTTCCAAACTTTGCATGGTGACCCCCAATTTTTATCATTGATTTTGTAAGAGAATGTTTGAAAGTTTCATCCAGAGAAGTTTGAGCAAAAGTTTAAGTCTTTTACTTGAGAGGTGCACACTACCTTAACGTGTTCAACTTTGGTAAATTACAAGCATGCATTGTAACTAGTTCCAGAGACCAGCTCTGGAACTGTTAGTTTTTGCTCACTTCCTTCTTTCTTTCTTCTTTCTTTCTTTCTTTCTTTCTTTCTTCTTTCTTTCTATCTCTATTTCCGGTATTACTATCATAGAACATGCTATACACAAATTTTACCTTAATTACCCAGAATGCATTGCGACACGCTTATGATGTCATCGCTCAGCTCGGACGGGTTTTACGGGCATTTCTTGTGTGTTTATTTATTTATTTTTTATTTTGCATTGCTCAACTATCATATTGCGTTCAGCTATTAATAATTCTAGCTTTCTTACGCTTTGATTTTTGTTGCTTTTTGATTTATTTTCTCTAAATACTCGCCGTACGTGGCTATACTGTTTCGCCCGAATGCTAATGAGATAACAATGGCGGCGGTACGATCGCTTCGCTCGCATAGAGAGAGAAAAGTAGGCTTTGCGTAAGTTTACAAGCGCGGCTGGGCACATCGTTAACCTAGGCGAGGTGGGTGTGCTCGAAAACGAAGATCAATGCAAAATTTGGATTCAAAATCGGCTGTTTTGGCGGAGAAACTGCCGGCCGTATTTCTCAGGAGCCACCAGCGGTTTTTCCTATATCAGTCTGCGAGGCCGTTTAACGCCGGTGACATAGCCCTGCCATGCAGAGCTAGGCATTCATAGTCAACTGCTAACTGTCTGTCATAGCACCGGCATATGTGGCTGCACGTAAAAGCAACTCAACTTTCCAAGATCAAACGGTCAGTATATTTTGAAAACAGTGACATAGCAATGAAAATTGTTTTAGTCTGTGCTTTTAATCAAATGAAAATGCATGTGGCTTCGGTTTTCAATTTCAACGGCCAAGGTCCGATGTTTCCTCATCTGATCATCGTCGTAAACCACGCGCCTCTTTACGGCAACCACTCAGCGCTACCGTCAAGCATTTGATTTTTGCGTAGGTCAGCGGAGCGAAAATTATTGCTCTGGCTCGCGAGAATGTCGTCTGATATACATTTCCGTGCGTTGTCGCCCCCGTATGTATCTGTTGCGTTTTTACCGTACATGTAGGCATTTGTAATCTGTGTACTGTAATTCCCCGGACTGCCTTGCTTTTAGTTGTATTATGGTGTTTACTGCTATCAGCCCTTAACTATAGGTACGTGCTTGAATATTAAAATCCAAAGCACTCTTTCATTCTGCACCTATCTTTGTCACACATTCTCTTGTTTCTTCCGCTGCTCTGGTCTCTGGAACTTCGCTTTTGCTTGCAAATGCTTTCTAGTTGACACTTGATCCTTACACATGTCAGCATTTTGCAAAAGTCTGTTGTCTGTGAAAGGTTAGCGATTGTTATTAATGGTGCCAGACACTTTAAATGACAAAAATGGCCTCCTTGTGATCATTTAAAGGACAAAAGTACAAGTAACCTGGCATTTGTAGCTGCATCAGTTTCCACATTTGTGACTTACTTTGGGCCAGCATAGTTCAAGTTGGTCAAGAGAGGGGCGCTCATCTTGCAGAATATACATACATGCACCAAGGCTTCTCATTTTGGACAAAAACACATGCCTGTTTGAACATTGAGAAATAATGTTGCACATTTTGCATACCATAATGGTATTTTGTTGTTAAAAGAGATATCTTCTTGTTGGACAAAGGAATTTATCATTATTTCTGATAAGATTGTATAACAATTTGTGCATGGCTCTGAATATAGTGTATCATTGAAAATATCGTCAAATATTTGGCACAAAGGAACTTTTCAAAAAAATCTAAGTCGGACACATGACAACTTTTCCCAAAACAGATTTAGATGTTGTGGGTATGGCCTATTTGGGGCAAATAGGCCATACCCACAATGTCTATTAAAATTAATGAGTTTACTTTTCTTGTTTACACACACACTTTACAGATTGGAAATCTGGGGCACGGCTATAATCAGGTTGACAACCCCTGCATGTGGTGAATTAAGATTACTCTTTGTAAGACAGTTACGTATACGATTCTGAATAAAGCAAGACAAAATCGTTGCTTTCACAGATTTCCCTTCAAATAAAATGATAACGTTCATCAAACAGGGAAAACTACACAGATCTAGCAAATCCGTTGTAAGGACATTGAAACACAGCGAGAATGTAATGACCAAAATGATGCTTGTCGTACCGGTAAAGCATGGAGCATGGAGGTTCTTTTATCTCTTTTCATGGAGGTACTAGCTCCACTCCTGGCTCCATGATCATAGTGAGTGACTAACCATGGAGGTAGACGAGAACTTTTTTACCCCCACGGAATAACAATGGTCATGCAGCTATTAGCCCCACGACCAATATGCGCCAAGACTGCTCGGCTTTGATTCACCACAAACATTTTTTCAGCTGAGTTTTCATAATCTCTTTCTGTCAACTCACCATCAAGTGACGTATTCTCTTATCAAGTGACACATATGATTGTGAAACACCTGCCAAAATTTCACACACTTGTCCTATTTCAGTGTGAACAGAATTGTGAACAGTCATGTTACACAGATAATGATAAAAATAAAACATTCAGCCCCCGTCACACAACATACTTGTGGCAGTGTATGGTATGCATAACACAGTGCACTGCAAACCAAAGTATAAACAGTAATGAAGCACTATTACAGCCCTGTACTCTCTGCTGACACAGACACATAGCTGTGTGGCAGGACTGCACATGGTCTGTTACAGTTTTTTTTGGGGGGGCCCTGATTTTCACTCTTGCTCTTTCATCCCGTATGAATGTTTAATCAATGGTGTCTCATCACAATCTTTCTAGATCACCAAACGTGACCTTTTATGGATGAATATTTTGTCTGTCAGAGATTAACCCCTTGAACCCTGTCCGTATGATGTCATAGGTCACCAGGGGGTCAGGGTGCAAAGGGTTAAAGTGACAATTACGGCACCTTACACATCAATGTAACACGATAGAGAGTGGAAAATTGGTTCAGTGAAATCACCGTTTGAAAATAAAGTTTCAACTTCAACTTACAGTTCTTCATATTTGCTACTTTTGACATTTCAATCTGCGTCAGCAAAATAATCACTCTTCTTTGAGTAATACATATTCAGATTTTATGAAAAATTAAAAATGCAAAAAACAATACATTATATAGATGAAAATGTTTCCAGAAAATTAGCTTTTTAATAGGAATTAAATATTTCTTAACCATTGTCCTTCATAACAAATGAAGTGTCCTTGACTTTGTGAATCTAAGGACAGCTGGCAGCCAGCGACAGTGTAACTTCACTGTCACCATCACTGTCATGATCACTGTCACCATCACTGTCATGATCACTCATCCTAGCTGTCAATATCACTGTCATCACTTATGTTATATTTCACCGTCATCACTTACGTCATCACTATCTTCATTGCTGTGACGATCACTCGTCCTCATGTCATCATCACTGACATCATCACTGACATCATCACTGACATCATCACTGTCATCATCACTGATCATCACTGACATCAAACTGACATCATCACTGACATCATCACTGTCATCATCACTGACATCATCACTGACATCATCACTGACATCATCACTGACATCACCACTGACATCACCACTGACATCATCACTGTCATCATCACTGAATCATCACTGACATCATCACTGACATCATCACTGTCATCATCACTGACATCATCACTGACATCATCACTGTCATCATCACTGTCATCATCACTGACATCATCACTGTCATCATCACTGACATCATCACTGACATCATCACTGTCATCATCACTGACATCATCACTGTCATCATCACTGACATCATCATCACTATCATCATCACTGACATCATCACTGACATCACCACTGTCATCACCACTGACATCATCACTGACATCATCACTGTCATCATCACTGACATCATCACTGACATCATCACTGTCATCATCACTGACATCATCATCACTGTCATCATCACTGACATCATCACTGACATCATCACTGTCATCATCACTGACATCATCACTGACATCATCACTGTCATCATCACTGTCATCATCACTGACATCATCACTGTCATCATCACTGATATCATAACTGACATCATCACTGACATCATCACTGTCATCATCACTGTCATCATCACTGTCATTATCACTGTCATCATTTAGTACCTTAACTTCTCCTGGCTGTCTTGTTCCCATGTGTAACAGCCACATAATGAGAGTCAGCCTCCAATGACTTTTCACACAATGAGAAAAATATTGAAATATAACTGTTTCAGCATGGCTGCTTCTTCAGGGCCTGTGTATGTCAGCTCCTCTCTCTTACAACTGTGCTTTCAAGTTAGTTTGTTCTCCCTCAAAAGTCAAAACTCATTTGTAGAATATTAGTGCCGGTATATGGAAGTTTTGTCAACAATGTAGGTGTCTGCGCTGATATTACATACTAACGTTGTAGAAGAGCTTAATGTTGTCTCATTTTCTACACTTATTGGTTGAATGTGATAGAAAAAAATATCAAATTCTATCCTCAGCTATACACACCTTGAACACCAAGGCTTCACATAACCTGAACTGTGTATCAGGAAATCTTAGGCTTTTGTACATGTATTTTCGTAACATTACAGGGTTCGGGAGTCTACCAGACGTGACATAGTGGTATGTGTGACAGCATAGCTGTTGAAAGTAGCATTGAAGTTACTAGTCACAGATCTGCTCTGTTACAAGTCATTACTTCAACCCAAGTGAGTGTGCAACCATTAAAGGGCCAGTGGCTTCAACTTTTGATAATTTGTTCAGAGTTTTTGTTCAAAATGTCTACCATAATTTCTTGTTCTACTCCCTCAAGAAATTGAGATACACAGTATTCAGCTTGTCAACTCGGCCAGTACATGTGTGAAGTGCATTTTTATTGCTGACAAGTGAATTCTGGTCCAGAGTAGACTTCAAATGTAGACAATAACAGTGCATTTTACACGCATAGATGCTGTGTTGTTTGGGGAGTAGAACACTTGCAATAGAAGAAAAACTAAAAATACCGGAAAACATCATCAAAAGTTACAGCTACTATAGAAATAATGGCGACGCGCTGACCATTAACGTTTATTTATGGGCAAGGGCGAGAGGAAAGCCAAAAATCAATGGGCGAGGCTTGCCGAGCCCGTTAATTTGGCTTTCCTCGAGCCCGCGCCCATAAATAAACGTTAGTGGTCAGAGCGGAGTCTGTTATTTCCATTATATTATCAATGAACCGAAGAAAACAGTCAAAATTTGTGAAAATTTCAGGAGCGAAACGACAACTGGGCCCAGAACTGAGCAATACGCGACAAAGTGTCACGCGTGCTGTTAAAAATTGGCAAATCCGGAGATGTTTTCAGAAATAAGTATCTCAACTTGACCTACAAGTGCTCCATTTTATTTTGTAATTGATTATGATTTACGTTTGAACTGTAAAGTTACGATACTTTGAGTTGTTAATCTTAATATTAATATTCACAGGCATGCAAACAGACCATTACTGTGTATTTGTGGTCAGTCACGTGGTTCAGATCGACCAATCAAAATGCGACAGCCAGGGCATAGTAATATAATGGCCCATGTAACTTAATCGTAAAGACTTGGTGGTGTTTTGATGTCTTGTAGTAAAAAAAACTCATTTAAGAGTAAGGCAGATTTTATAAAAGAAAAACTTATATTTTCACTCAGGTAGAATGATTTCTTTTTTGCCTGTACTTGAACTCTGCCACTTCAAGATGTTGCTGATTGTCTTTTCTTAGACATAAATATCTGAGATGTCATGAACCTCTTGACTGCTATTGCTGGGGTCAATGCTAAACACATTTTGAACATACAAACAGTAATATCATACATGTACTATAATATCCAGTTATTAAATGTGTATTGTAGTTCATAATGCACTTGAAATTGATGTCATTCATGATAGTCCATGGTGAATAGTGGTTTCTTGGTCATGACCAGATTTTTTTTTTTTGGGGGGGGGGGGGGAGGGGTTACTAGCCCTTAGACTAGTGGCTTTAACTTTCATATGCTCACCTTTGTTGACAGAAGATAATTTTTATATGTGCGGTCATGTGACTAAGATTGTAGCCACTATAAATTTTAATTTCCACAAAAAATTTAAAAATAAAACAATCCGATGCATTGCCACTGAGTAATTGCAATAAATACTTCATATTAATATTTATTTCGGTCAATTGTTTTCAGAGTACATCCAGTTGTGGACAAAAAAACTCTTTTGGTCTTCCGAAGATGGCATGTGAAGCTTTGTCCGTTGCTGGTGTCAGTCCGTTTGGCAATGAGTATTTTCAGACTGTGTACCAGTTATCAGCGTGGTGTTGTCAATCAGACACAGGGTAATGAACTAATGGAAGAGTTTCACATCCACCTCATCAGATATCACATAGCCAGAGGTACCCTGACTCAGATGTCGGCATGCCCCATCACAAATCCACTTCAACAATCCTATATATACTGCATGAAATCGTTCCTTGCAAGACAATATACAGTGAGACTGAATTATGGCTTTGTATGGAGCCTTTAAGGCTGTATTTTGATCTTTCAGAAAGGATTGGATGATTGACTATATATTGAGATAAAGAATTGTTTTGGGTCCATGAATTTGTTTGCAAATAACTTTACTGAACTATGTATTTTCACACTTTTTCACAAATTTTCCTATTTTCTCTCTATGTTCCATTTTACTGGTAACATGTTTCCAAAGTTCACTGTAAAGTCCGCTACTACATCTCTTGCAATCGTAACTTTTCAGTCTTTCATTGAAATCCAGACAAGAACTGTGATCAGTGTCCAACAAATCATGATCAATGTCCTTGCAAGTGTATGTACATTATGTACATTGTATGTATGTATGTATGTATGTATGTATGTATGTATGTATGTATGTATGTATGTATGTATGTACATGTATGTATGTATGTATGTATGTATGTATGTATGTATGTATGTATGTATGTATGTACGAGTATGTAGGCATGGGTAGGTAGGTAGGTAGGTATGTATGTATTTATGTATTCATGTATGTATTATGTATTTAGGTATGGATAGGTAGATAGGTATGTATGTATGAATGTATGTATGTCTGTATGTATGTATGGTGGAATGTATGGATGGATGTATCCATGTATGTATCTATACATGTATGTATGTATGTATATTTGTGTGTGATGTATGTATGACCGTAAAATCAAAACTTGACAATCATTTCATGTATAACTGTGCAGTATTTGGTTTGAAGATACATCCAGAATCATGGATGGAGTTTGGTTCAAATGAAAATGAGAATTCCTAACAATGTGCAAGTGACGCTGGAAACTGAAACTGGTCAAAATCAAACATTCTGGAACAACCAGTCATCTGACATTTGATATTTGGTTTGTTGGTATCTGAGGGGAAAATGATGTAATCATTTCCCGCTCTATTGCAAGATTTCTGATTTTCTACCCTCAGTGAATTTTGTTACTTTTTGCCATTTTAGGTGAAGACTTTTTCTGAAAAACTGAGCACTGGAGTTCGTCTGAATTTGATTTGCAGGTTCTTGACAGTTGTAATACACAATAAGTGAAATTAAATGCATGGCAAGACAATTTTAAGAAAATTTTTATTTTGAGAACCATGAATATCTGGTAAGTTTATCCTGTGTCTGCCTAATTTTGACATCAATAATGTTGAATAAAAATATGAAATCCTGTATTTCAGTGTGAGTTCATATCACTATATATCTGCATATTTGTATGGTCACATTTTACACCTGACGAAAACCAGAGCCAATCTGCATTAAGTATTGCAATAATATCAGCATATTCATAGGGGCATCCTACACATTTAGAAAGCGAATAGCCCTCTACGATTGTAATAATTTGTAAACCTTCCAGTGCTGGCACAGTTGTTTTCAGTCTGGCAAATGATTCTCCAGAAATCTTTTTTTCTGATACTTAGAATTGTTTAAATGTAGCAGCATACATTATGTAAATGTTTGAGATCAAAGAAACGATGCCTCTCAAAACTGCACATTAAGAAAACCAACGACCAATTTTTGCCAACATTCTGATGCATACAAACTTCACAAACAAATCATTCAATGTCACTGCACCTTCTCATTGATAATTCCCTTCATGCCTAACCTACACAAATACACAGAATGTAGTTTATCCATTCTCGGTAGAGATTTTGCTATTGACCGTATATCGTAGTAATATATCAGTAATATCTAAAAATATTTCTTCATTTTCATATTGTACACAGGCATATGTTAATGCTGTAAGCAAAAAGGAGATAAGTGTGTTTATCAGCAAGGAGCAATTGTCATCTAATCACAGCTGGTCTTGACTCGTTATTTTGTGCTGATTTGCAGCGTCTCGGAAGCTGACATCCAATTGGGTGGCTGAATCTTACCTTTATAATTGAATAATTCAAAAAGACTCCCTAAGTTGCTGTGAATAGTGACAATCGACCCATCACATGTAACCTTCTGAACACGCTGCACATCAGCAGTTACTTTTGGCTTCGGTGGTTTCTGATTAACAGTATTGAATTACATGACATGTCAGACACGACCACACTGCTGGAATGTCTCATTGGGTGTTCAGCCAACCTTCTACATCACTTCCTTCCAACAGTATTTTTTCCTTAAAAGAATTACTTTATGCAGACATATCAGACAGTAGTTGATAACAGCCTCAATTACAGGTTTTCTTATGAAAATGTAATTATTTTGCTCAATTCGGTAATGATAGTGTTTTAGCCATTGATGAATAACATGAAATCTCAAACCATCCGTTTGCACAGTAAGTGAACTTTAACCTTGTCAATAGAGTTCGGTTATGTGTTGTTGTGACACATTGCTTACCCGTGTCAAAGTTCATCAGATAATTCTCTATGCTTTTCAAGTATTGAGTGGCATCGTCACAAAAGATGACTGACTGCCATAGTTATTTTCTCAGTCTGGGATTCCTTGAAGTGTGAATTATTTCACAATTTGCATTGCAGTGCAGTTTGATACTTTTGCAAGTACACAGAACAGATAGATACCAGAGGGCAGTGGACATCATAATTCAGAGGGAGGGCATATTTTTTCTTATATGCCAATTGCAGGGCAGTTACAAACAGCTAAACTTTCACCTCCAAAATTTAGGTCAAGGTCTAAAATACGTAAAATCAGTATATCTGCCTTCAAAACATAGCTTGTGATGATTTTGTGAAATTGATGAAATTAATCAGTTAGCGGCACTCGACAATAATGACAGAAATATGAGTTTTGTCTGCAATATTCATAACACATGATTGGAACTTATTTGGGATAATTGGATCTTCATATTTTTCAAATTTCACAGAAGTGTTAGGTGTCCTGTAGCTGAATCTTGTAACATCACAAATTACTCATAAAAACAAGTGTATAACTTAAAAAGAAAAACAGATGAGCTTACGTTTGCAATTAAAACCGAGATCACTTCACTATCCAATTATTCCAAATTAGTTCCACTAGTGCTATAATCATAAATTTATTAATAGCAAGTTTTTTACAATTCCGTATACTCATAATGCCTTATGGCCCTGCAGTATTTAAGTCAAGAGTCTCAAGATTGACTAGTTTCAGTTTCCTAATTTAGGTTAGGATTTGTATCAAATTTATGATATTTTGACATGAATAAGATGTCTTTGTTTCTCTGAAATTATTGACAAGTCGAATAAGTAGATAGAGATAAAACGTTACATAGATATATCGGATGAATCATGTGAGGCGAGGACAGAATCTAAACCATCCGGCGTCATTACCTCATATTTTAGAAACTGTGTACTGGTGTATGGATATTTCACGGTAAAGCGAATTAATGGAACAGGACTGTCATACATTGATTTAACGAAGAGGTTACTAAAGTTTTTCGACCTTTGACATCACTTTACATTCGTGTAAACATCGGGATTTGAAAGGTCACGTGATCAGAGTGTTAAAGAGACTAAACGACGATTTAGTCAAATAGTGAAGATAAGCTAGTCCTTAAATGTTAATTCACGTGAAAGAATTTGTATGGATCAGCATAAAATGTTCCCATCGCATGCCAGTCCAACTTCCTTTCATTTTCATTGGTTGTTGCACTGGACACACACCTAGGCTATCTGTTAATCAACAATATCTCAGATAATCTAAAAATACGACGAATCTTATTCTTAGCGAAATGAATATTGCACACCAACAAATTTGAGATCTGTTTGATCAAAGTTTTGAGTAGAATCCTGACTTCTGACCCATATATGTTTGATTGTAAAATTGTGATTTCTACAACGTTTAGATCCAAGTGGAGGGCTATATCATAGTTACTATAAATAAAAGAGCATCTTTGTATCAGATATTTCACATGAATAAATGCAAGCATAGGTTGTTTCTGGTACCAACCATAACCTGAAAATTGTTGAGCATAAGCACTTTAAAATGGAATACACTTTAAAATGGAAAACAAATCAAAGCTATACTAGTATATAGTAATTGGACTATGCAAAATCCATTTGGTTTGAAATACTGCGTAAGATGTCCTCTAGGCATTGTCAAAAAATTTCGGTGTTGTGTACTTTAAAGCGACCCTGCCTGGTGGTAACTCATGGTACCAACTTGACGATGTTTTAACGCGTTCAAATTCCTCTTCGCTATTCACCAACCTCCATCCAAAGTCATCATACACGTGTTTTGGACAAGAGTCCTGTATCTCTCTGAGATTGGCATAGCTTTTAAAATTTAACCAACGTGTGGCTGACATATTATGATTTTTGCCAACATCTCCTTCGGAATGCGTGAGTCCAACGAAATTGTAAATAGCTTGACCGACAGTATTTGGGTACAGACAGAGATCTTCAAATCGAACTAGCATAGAATTCTCTCTCAGCCACTTGGAACCATTTTTCAATAAATTATAAACCATGTCAAGCCAATCACAGTGTTCTTTAACTATTGCTTCAGTCGGATAATAATAGGCATTAGAATCGTTAGCTAGAGGCCTCAAAACGCGTTTCCATCGGCGAAGTCTGGAAGCAATCATCCCTCTCGGGTCTCTAGCCAGGAATATCAGCTTGACTTTGTTCTCTTTTAAAGTTGGTAGGCATGACTTGATGTCAACAAAGCGGAGAACTTTTGATATAATGTTAGACTTTGATCTACAGAATGACGTCAACTCCTCTCTACTGACAGGATACGACAAACTTTTTAATGAATGTCCACTCTTTCTGTAAAGGCTTTTTTTGTTAAGTCCACGCAAATAAACATCAGAGGGAAAATTACATTTATACAAGTCTCCCAAAAAGTTGCATAGCTGTGGTTGCATTTCCTCAAGGTTACTCGCACTATCAACGAAGACATTTTTATGATAAAGAAACTCCAAGAATAGGAGTCCAGGTTCGTAAGCATAAAAACTGTTTTCTCCGCTACCTAACATGCTTCCCAGAGCGGTGGATCCAGTCGACATTCGTGCAATAATGATTATATGCACACGGGAGTCATTCTGGTAGTTTTCCTCTGTTGTTCGTGTCTTTGTCAGTTGCTGCACACTTTCTCTACTCGGTGGAGGTACAGAGACACGTTCAGGCACGTTTTTATTTTGAAAATATCTATGTTCGTAGGTCTTCATGGAATTTCTGCCATACCATACCAATAAAACAAAACCCATGATCAAGGTTGCCATACCAACTAACTTCCCGAAACCTGCAGAAAAATAGGTGATGGGCAAGTTTACACATTAAGCTAAAACGAGATGCACAATTTTTTATACTAATTTCTTAAGGAAAAAAAAATATGTTATCTTGACCTTAAAGGTCAGTGGTGACCTTTACAAATGTTGGTTAATAATTGTGACCCTAGTGATTGTTGTTTAGCGATGATGACCTTAACAATTGATGCTTAGCGATTATGACCTATGCAATTTTTGATTAGCAATTTGTTACCCTTTCATCTTTTGATTAGCAATCATGAACTTTGAAATTGCTTAGCAATCATTGTTTTGCAATTGTTAAGAGCATACCTATAGCTGATTAGCAATTGTGGCCTTTGCAATTGCTGATTAACCATTGTGACCTTAGCAATTGTAACTAGCAATTGTTACCTTTGCATTCGTTACCAAGCATTGTGACCTTAGAAATTTTTTTATAGTTATTGTGACATTTACAATTGTTGATTAGCAATTGTGACTATAGCAATTATTTCTTATCGATTGTGAACTTTGCAAATCATTTACATTGTAAATCATAAATTCTGACTCACACAATGTATCAGGCACAGTCTTGTGTTATATCGATCCGTTTCCAAGTTTACTCGATAATACTATGCTAAGAGTGATTTTTTTCTGCCGAATTTAAAGATATTCATACTTTTTGCATATTGAGCAATGACAAGGTCGTAAATATTGTACATTTCAATTACATCTTGCCATGTACTGCTAGTATCAATATATATGGCTCTCAGCCTTAGAGTGCCATAGAATTTCTATGCAATCAAACCTTACATATGCATGCGCGTGGAGAAGCTGTTGGCCAAGACGTTTGAATGTTTCATTTCTTTTCATTTCATTTCTGGTTCAGTTCATTTCCTGTAATATGAAGCCCTTACAACCCACTATGAATCCACAGCTCAAATAACGATCTCAATAATATGTTGACATGTTTAACATGATTCGTTACAGCTGGAAATAATTGCAAATGTTCATACATTTGTTACATCTTTTTGTTATCTATCAGCTGTGATTGCTGTTGTGATGTAAAATTAGTCACGAGTCTAAAGTGGTAAATTACAGATTGGCGAGCATCAAATGTAAATACAAACAATCAATTTGCAAAACATCAAGCAATACGGCCCCATCTTTCAACACATGTATAATCTAAGGACATATCGAGCTTCACCTGTTACTACCGTATGATCGCTGACTAAATTTGTGTTTAAATGGCAAGTTGAAGACAAAAAGACATTATGTCAACATTTTGATCAACTAAAATGGTTTTTCGACTAACTAACATTTAAGCACAACAAATATGGTATTCACACCTGACAACTTTCGATAATTTGCCTTAATGCCCGACCGTGTCACGAACCATAGTCAATACCTACACAAAACAGTTTGATAACGCAACCAAAAACTGCTTGTAAAATGGATGTAAAGTAACAAAGATGTATAGTGTAAGAAATGGCATGTCTGATGTCTTACACATGTAATAAATGTTTTACGAGGTCAGCAGTTCAGAACATACAGCACACTGTAAATCCCGTAAACGAACCTGATGACATGTCATAGATGTCTCGACATCAGGTGACGGAAGGAGGCAGCAATATCAACAAATCATGTAATTCTATATCAAGTATTGTTGATTGAGATGACCCAAATCACAGGCTCTCTCCTGA
Source organism: Ptychodera flava (assembly GCF_041260155.1). Classification (NCBI taxonomy): domain Eukaryota; kingdom Metazoa; phylum Hemichordata; class Enteropneusta; family Ptychoderidae; genus Ptychodera; species Ptychodera flava. The sequence continues at coordinate 6,723 of NW_027248380.1, read as the reverse complement.
GCGTTCAGCATTACCGGTCATCTCGATGTCATTCGGCTCTCGCGGTTCAAAGGTTAAACTCACAACCCATCAATCACCAAACTCGCCATTTTCCCCGTAAAATATTCTAAAAAAATACCAAAATGTGCCCTTTGCAAAACATCGTACTAATTTACCCAGCAGAAGATGATTCTCTTCTATAACTATGGCTAAGGACAACTTTAAAATGTCTCCCAGTTTGGCCTTTTTAAAGACCAGACTTGATGAAATATTGACGAAAAACCGTTGACTTGGTTTCACCGAAAATTTCTGAAAATCCACGGCTAGGCTAAAGTTTGTCATCATTGTAGTTCGTATATGGCACCTAAGCTTGTTCAAAGGTTACGAATGGGTTTATTTTTGCTTCACTTGTGTAAACTTTGACAGGTGCCCGGTGCTGAAGTGCTATGTCGGAGTACGCCTAACACTGATGGGTATAAGTAATCACACACTGCCTGGAAGTCTTATTATGGTAGAACGCGCCCCGGGGAGCAGATAATCGGACTCTCTTAAATTTCTACTAATTTTTCTGATCTTTCACTTGTGGGGGCTCATTTTAAAGGTATTGGATAAAGACAAACTCTTACCGTCTTAGTTCTTCGAAAATCCAAAATTTAATCCCCCCCCCCCCCCTGTAGCGTTAACACAGGAATGGCGGCCATTTTGAATTTTAAATATCGCAAAATGTTGGGTAATTTGCTGACAACAACCAGAAGCTTTATGTCCCAATCATACATGTGTTACCACTGAACAAAGGCTGTGAATAAATTTCAATGATGTTAAATACCTTAGATGGACCATGTTTTTATTTGAATATATCTTTCTATGGTTGAAATGGAATTAAAATTGTTTACTGTGACAGTATTTGTATCATTATAGCTTACCAATACATGATAGTTTTTCTAGCCGTGAAGTATTTCTATCTATTAAACTTCCTGCCCGATAGCTTCCATATTTGAGTTGTCGAAAGTACTTCTCTACCAATCAAGTGGGATAAAAGGTGCCATTTATGCTATTTATGAAAATTTAATAAAGCTAAGCAGAGCATAAACTGGACAGAATTCAATAAAGCGTAGTGTTTTTTAGGTTATATCACTTTCTCACCTTTTTTGTTTAGCTTGGAGAACATAGCTGGCTCTGTTTCCTTTTGATACCTGAAAAATACATTAAAGATGTCAACCGAGTAAACAAGTAAATTCAAATAAAGGTATAGGACCATATTCTTTCACTGTCTGGAATACGTGTACGTAGCTTGTTCAGTCCATTATATACATAGGTACTGTGGAATTATAGGTGGCCGGAAGAGTTGACAAACTTTCGTGGTTGAAGAATTCCCATTCGAAGTTACTTAAAGGTACTTAAAGGAAAACAGTCGTCGCATTTAAATTGTGCGATATAGATTATGAACGACATGTTTTAACTTTCATCAATCACCATCGTACCTTGGATACAGTGTTTGCTTTGGTCATATGGCTCCCATACGACCTTTGAGCGCAGTTCCAACAACTGTATCCCTTTAAATAAATTTACTTGATTGTGATCGAACATTGTTGTATGTATGGTAGTTGAATCAATAATAAGATTAAGAGACACAAAACAAAATAAGTAGGAACAAATAGTCCATGAAAAAAATGTCATCGACTTTTAGAATCAAGACGTAACAACAGGCATTTAAAAACATTTGAGTCATAATATTGCCGAAGATAAAATGTTATCCACAAATATTGAATGTGTTGAACCGGAGTCACAACCTTTGTCGTGACAGTAGCCGGGTTTTTCTGTAATTTTGACAACAAATATTATGATGGAGGTGAAAGGTTATTTTAGGTTTCATACTATTTTTACTCCTTCAGGACTATGTGTAAACGTCTTGCATCGATAGAGGTAAGCTACTGTGTTTAGTTGTAGTACATTTGTCGTCACCTGAAGCCCCTTTACCAACACTTTGTTGCTTGGACACCGAGATAATCCAAAATGATTAATATCAGTCATGAGTTGAACAAAAGCTGATTCTACACCAAAGGTACTACAGTTTGTTTGTTGTGTATACTTTTTTTCGTTCTCATGAAAACGTCACCAATTCATTTTATGCTCCTCAAATGGCGTTATTATAAATTTCAGCCTTCAAATTTCGAAAAAACAGAGATTAGGGCTGAAGCATCGGCATTTTAAAACAAAACTGATTGAAAAAGTGGTTGCTGGACAAGCCATGAGGGAGCAAAGTGATATATTGATCAGAGGCTCACGACAAAATTACTGTGGCAGCATTTTTCGCAGGTTATTTTAATTTATTTATTTTATTTTATTATATTTATTTAATTTTAATTTTAATTTAATTTTAATTTAATTTATTTTAATAAAGGAGGGAACAAATTGTGCCATTGTATCTTTAAACCTGGCATGGAGACAGTGACGCCCCTTTTTGGGTTTATTTGAAACAATTGGTGACTGCACTTTTTAAGCGTATTTTTTAAAAATCGAGTCTGATATGGAATATTCAGCTAAAAGGACAAATTTTTGATGCTTTGTTCTCGCATTTTTTTTCATGCAATTCAATAGAATTGGTAATTAAACACAGTCCTACCCATAACACGATTGAAACTAATTTTGGATAATCGGATCGTAAAGTAATGTCGGTTTAATCTGCACATGTAAGCTCATCTGTTTTTCTTTTTAAGTTCTTCACTTGTTTTTATGAGTAAGTTGTAACATTGCAACACTCCGCTATAGGACAATTAACACTTTTGGGAAATTTGAAAAATATGAAGATCCAATTATCGCAAATTAGTTTCAATCGTGTACCATGGTAATTACACACTGATTCTTTGTCTAACCAGGTTGATCGATAGTATGGGACATGCGTTGATGTACTAGAGATACTTGGACCATGCTGGATTTTAGCGATCATGAAACTATGCGAAGCAAAAACTATGAAAAAACCTGGGCAAACGTATTTAGCACCATCTATTGTGACCGGAGTATGCGTCAGCACATGCAAGATATCTGGCTTATTTTGTAGATGTCAAACAAATTGTTTTATGGTCAGCAGGTTTGCAGAGACTGGTCAAATGTTGTATTCGGTGTTGGCTGCGAGAACTGCATTGACCTGCAGACCTTGACATTATAGATGTCAAACCCGTATCCTTACCTACATAACTCTGCCTACTTAACACGCAACTTAATTGGATTAAAAGTATTTGAAATCCAAACATAACTGTGTTGCCATGATATGATGTCTGTATATTCAGGTGGCAAAAAATGGCAGTCAGCCCTCACAGTTAATAATTAATAAAAACCGACGCATATTACTATCATTAAACTAAGTCGCCAGCCATATTCAGCTCTGATATATTCACGACCAAGAACTACAACATTTGTGCACCTATAAATTAAAATCTTTGGCTGGAATGTACGGTCTACCTTCTTGTGGACGCAAGGGACTTAGCAACAAAACACAGCGTCACAAAAATGCCACATTTGCTACAGACGTTAACGTATATGTAACTATAAAAAACATCTATTGTGCAAAATTAGGGCGACCGAAAAGGCTCAATGACGTCATAAACTCAAAATGGCCGCCATTGTATTGCTTAAAAAGTTAAAATACAATTAATTCAGCAGTTTTAAGTATTGTGTAGGATCCACAACCCCTACGTAGCTTAGGCCCCTGATTTACACTCTCTGGAGACTCGTGTGCAGTTTAAATGGTGCTTTAATAACTCTATTTAGTCGCAACACTATTGCTTAGTAATTACAAAATGCATATAGTCCACTTCACTTCTGTATGCACTTGACGCACGCACATACGGTTCTGAATAGCAAATATACAAAAATTGAAGGTAAGCCTCCGAGTAAAGCAAATACAGTAAAAAATTCACAAATGAAAACTCGACATACATATGAAGTGGTGTCAGAAATACACAGGTAAGTAACTTTGAAATTTCAAACTACTTCATGGCGCGTAGCTATAGTCTAACAACATCCAAGCCTCGCCTCATACAATACATATCTGCGTCGAAAACAATCCACTAAACTTGAAGAGACAGTACGGTATTCAGTTGAATATCCAGTTGAATAACACAGGTAAGTCTTACCTCAGATGGTGACGTCTTCAGGGGCAGTAAATGCAAGTGCAGGGAGAGTGCACAAGAGAGACAGCCGGCTGCTAGCCCAAGAAAAAAAATGACTTACTTCGTACACGTTGGCAAATCTAATGTATACTTGATCATTATTCAAACTGCTGGACGGTATTTATTTGCAAAATGTGAAAACTGATCATTCAGGAAACAGTATGCGGGGAGAGCAGATGTGGTAACTGAATGTAAGAAATGAACTGAAGTATGCACAACAGCTGTGTGCATGTGCACCTGCACACAACCACAGTGCAGGGGATGACCAATCAAGGACTTGCACTTACACACCGGCCCCAAAAGGCGCACCATCCAAGAAGCCTTTTCACTGCATTTCTGTTCAAGTCCTAAAACAGACAATAAAGAGTTAGTACATGTATTTTATTCAAATTTAATGCAATTAACTACACTGGGACTCGCCCATAACCAATAATTTCGACATTTTTCGCACATTTTCACTGTTGTAAAAACAAAAATTCCTTGCAAATATGATCATGATAATGAAATGTATGTCTTTTGTTTTAGTCTAGTTTTAACACACGATGAGTCTTTTTACATGTCAAGCGCTGCCTCCAGCAAACAGAGTTTACGGACATCTCTCCGTAGTCTCCCTCCAGAAGTTTTAACTAGAACTTGTCGGACACAACCATTACGATCTGGGTAGGTTTGCTCTATCAATCCCTTGACCATTGTCCTCTTGGGGTATTTTCATCGATGATTATGACCAGATCTCCAACAGTAGATTTCGTTTAGGCTTCAACCATTTTTGTCTCTGTTGAAGGGATGGTAAATACTCCGGATCCACCGCTTCCAAAACAGGTTTGCCATCTGTCCAGCATGTCTTCATCTATCATCGGCAGTATATCTGGCTACAAGATCGCCTGGTGATGTGCATGGATTTGGTCGCAGTAATAATATGCTATTTGGTGTGAGTGTTTCAAGGTCGTTCGGGTCATTGACTGATGGGTCAGAGGTCGATCATTGATTATCTCTCAACTTCTGCCATTAAGGTAAGTAGCGTTTCGTCATCAATCAGTCGATTTCCACGAGTGATCTTAGAATTTTCCTAACGGAACGTATCATCCTTTCCCATCACCTCCAGCGTGGCTTGCAGCAGGTGGATTAAAGTACCACTGGATATCTCTCTTGCGGAGACTGTCAGTTATTTTCTCTTGATTCCAGCTTGCCAAAGCTTCTTTAACTTCAACTTCAGCTCCCCTGAAGTTTGTTCCATTGTCGCTATAAACTGTGTTTGGTGGGCCACGTCTACTCACAAATCTCCATACTGCTTGGATGAAGGAATCTGTGGACAGGGTGTGCGTTACTTCTATATGTACTGCTCTTATAGCAAGGCATGTGAATATACATCCGTATCTTTTGGCTGTTCCTCTTCTCCACTTTACCTTCAGAGGACCAAAGAAATCAACACCTACTGAAGAGAATGGTGGTTCTCCCGGAGTAACCCTAGCATGTGGCAGTGGTGACATTACTTGTGTTTCAGGTTTTGCGTTCCATATTCTGCATGTCATACATCTTTGAATGACTCGCCTGACTGTCGCTGGTCCTCTCAAAATCCAGAATCGTCTACGGATGCTGGCTAATACATGATTTGCTCCAACATGGCCTTCTATCTCATGATAAAATTTTATGATTAACGACGTGACATAATGGTTATGTGGCAAAATTATAGGATGTCTTGCTTCCTTACTGGCGAGAGTCTAAAGGATATTGTGCATTTTGAATTGATATTCCATACATTCAAAATAAAAGATAATGTTACAAAACTCAGCAAATTACCTCAACACAAGTAACAAACTTTTGTGAGATAATTGATTATTCAACAATGCCATTTGTCAGAAAAAATTAATCGTTATCAAGAAAATGAAGGCAACTTCACTCATCGTTCTACCTTTGTTAGCTTTGATATCGTGTAGTGAGTACATTAATTAATGTGGTTTCATGATAACAGGAAACATGGCGACACACCAGTGAATCGATATTGCTTTGACCCTGGTCATGCGACCTGGGGCATTGAAAAAGTTTTATGTTTCTGATTCGTCCTAGTCGTGTTTCAGGACAAAAGTGGGATCCCTTAATCAGCCACTCTGATGGTTTTGTATTCCCACGTGCATTGTTCAGTTTTATGGTAGCCATTGTTCATCAAAAAATCATTATGATTGTCGCTAGACCATTTGTTTGTACTATCCGTGTGTTTGATTTTTGCCTGAACGAGGAAATCTTTTCTGTTTTTATTTGTCCTAAATGCTATGATAAGAGTTTTCTGGTAAAACTGTGGCCAGTGTTTGATCCCCCTCTATTATCTTCCGGTTAATTATTAGAAAGTGGTTGATTAGGCTGGTTTTGATGAATGGACGAAAGTCGTTACGTAGACACATTTTGTTTTTACGTCATTAGTCTTATCTTTATCAATAGGATGTAGCTGACGTTTTGTCGGGTCAACTTCTTGTTGATACCAGATATTTCTGGGTTTTTTTTTTCAAATTGTGAGACAATATAACGGCGTATATTTTGAAGTTGGTCCATCATGTTGGCTTTATATCGTCATCATAATAAT